>NC_140484.1:25378260-25403260 GCF_964271855.1 Acomys minous
TACTACAGCCAACATGTAGATGAATGGACCTATTAGAATCCTAATAGATCCCATAGTCTACTACACACCATCAGTTAACAACATGTAGTCCATCTGAGAGTTTCCACTTAGTTTTAAGGAACCGTCCTAGCCAAGTATACAGAACTATAATTACATCCTTTGGGAAGCCAAGACAGGAAAGCCAGGAGAATGGTGTGTACTAAGCCAGGCTGGCTAGGCTCCACAGTGAGAGTCTGCCTCAAGAAAAGGGAGAGAAGAGGAAATTAGAGTGG
This sequence comes from Acomys minous, assembly GCF_964271855.1. Classification (NCBI taxonomy): domain Eukaryota; kingdom Metazoa; phylum Chordata; class Mammalia; order Rodentia; family Muridae; genus Acomys; species Acomys minous. The sequence continues at coordinate 25,378,533 of NC_140484.1, forward strand.
GGGAGAGCAGAGCTGAGTGGAAAGGGGACATGCCAGGAACAGGGATGGGGAAAGAATGAGATTAAGTTGTACATCAACAGTGACTTTTCTTCTGGTGTCTTTGTGGCATTTCACTGTCAATTTCATAAATGGTAACCAATGGACAAGAATTACAAAATCAATAATACAATGTGACAACACGGGAAGCGTCTTGTTATATGATTTGCATTCTTTAACCACATACCACTGGGACGATGGCCTATCTGGCCTATCATTTCACAGGATTAGCAACTACCAGTCATATTGCCAAACTGGCACAGAATTTAGGTACATGAATTTAAATTCCATACAGAACGTAATTACACTGAGTCTGTGCCATAAAATGCTTTTATTTAACATGGATTTATATTTTTAATATACATAGAAGGTGTAATCAAAAAATGAAAATGTGTTTTAGAAACTAACGATAAAACTTACCCAAATGTAATGGTGCACGTCTTTAATGCCAGCAATTGGAGGCAAAGGCAGGTGGCTCTCTAAAAGTTGGAGGCCACCTGGTCTAGAGTGAGTTAGGACACCCAGGACTATATATAGAGACACAGTCTCAAAATAAACAAGCAAAAAAAACAAAACAAAAATCTCCCCAAACTTTAACTAACTACAGTCAAAAAGCAACCCATTTATTGGTCATACTATTGTACTATACATTCAATTGTGCTAGCTCAGCCTCAGGTTCAGAAATCCAAAATGAAAGCTCACATTCGTGAGAGCTTAACTTACCAGGCACTGTAAATTTCTTTAATGAGCAACATATTTTGAAAAACTAGAGATTTTAATATGTGTAGAAATCTAAAGCCGAGTTCATATTGGTTCAAAAGTGTTAGTCACTATGTTTTTAAAATAAAAGGCTTGAAAAAAAATCAAATTAACTAGTAAGAAAAATTCTACTGTAGTAGCCAGAATGATCACTCTTCAGGATTTGACCAAAATGCACCCATTGTCGCCTCCATACTTCCTACCAAGAGTAGGGAGCCAGTAAAGATTAGGGTGATGGGAACATTGTTCAATGCTACTCATTCTGGCTGGGACTAAAGGGGACTCAGATCATCAAGCACATTCAGAGAAAACATTCCAGTCACAGTGACTATGATGACCAAGTGATGAACAAATTGGCCCTCATATCCTATGGCCCAAACATAGAAGTCTGGTCACTGTGCCTAACAATAGTAGATGACGACGACGACGACGACGACGACGACGACGACGACAATGATACTCCTCCTCCTCTTCCTCCTCCTCCTCCTCCTCCTCCTCATCATCATCATCATAATCATTTCTTTGGAGGTAGAACCTTGAGCTCTCTTGAATGTTGCTGACGACCAACAACAACAAAAGACTCACAATGAAAAAAGGATTCAAAGGGAAGAGAGGACAGATTTCTAGCTTGGCATCACCATTTTGGTCAAATTGCAAACAGCTGTGTTTCTGTTTGTCATTTTGTTTTGTTTTTGTTGCAAATAGATTCTTCTCTTATACATCCCAACCACAGTTTTCTCTCCCATTCACTCCTCCCACCCACCAATCCTCACCTTCCCCCACTCCCTCTTCCTCCTCCATTTCCCTTCAGAAAAGAGCAGGCCTCCAAGAGACAACAACCAAACATGACAAAACAAGATTGAGTAAGACAAGGCAAAAGCCCTCATAGCGAGGACAGGCAGACAACCCAACGGGAGGAAGAGTCTCAAGAGCTTGTCAGAGAGCCAGAGACACAGGAGCTCCCACAAAAACACCAAACAGCTGTAACATACACAAAGGACTTGGTACAGACCCATGCGGGCCCTGTGTTTGGCACTTCAGTCTATGTCAGCACATGTGGGCCCTGTTTAGTTGATTTCATGGGCCATGGTCTCCTGGTGTTCTCCATCTCCTCTGATTTCTGTAATTTTTCCTCCTTCTCCTCTGTTGTATTCCCTAACTCCACGGGGAGAGACCCAATGGAGTGTTTTTAAATGAACAGCTCTATCTTCTATTTTTTTAAAAATATGTAACATTTTCTTCTCTTGTACTTTAAAATAATGTTGATTTCCAGGAATGGTAGCTCATGCCTGTAATCTTAGATCTATCAAGTTCAATGTCAGTCAGGGTTACATAGCAAGATTGTCTCAGGAAGACATTTTTGAGATAGAGCCTCATTATATTGTCCAGGCTGGCCTCAAAAATAACAATCCACCTGTCTCAGCCTCCTAAGTACCTATATGTGTCACTATGTCTCTCTTACCAAGTTATAAGTGTTTACTAAATGTTTTGTCATCATATACAGGTGTAACTTTCTTTTGAGACTATCCAAAGAATTTCACTGCTGCTATTATTTATTTTTGAGACAAGGTCTTGAGCACTGGCTGACCCAGTGAGCTATGTTGACCCAACTTGGCCTCTGACTCACAGAACTCCTCCTGCCTCCCAATGCTGGGACTAAGGGGATGTGCCACACATACCAGATCTCATCCATAGAACTTTAACCTGTCTCCAAAATCTGTTATCAACCAGCTCATCAAGTAGAATAAACACTTGTATCCTAAAGCGAGTTTTAATTGGATGTGGCAGCAGCTACTCAGAAGGCTGAGGCACCATACAAGTCCAGAAGTTCAAGACCAGCATGGGCAACATACAAATAAATAAATAACTCATGCTCATTAGAAAATAATAAAGTAGGAAGAGGGCTGTAAAGATGGTCAATGGTTAAGAGCTCTGGCTGCTCTCCCAGGACCCCCATGGAGGCTTACAACTGTCTTTAATTTTGATGCCAGGAGATCAAGCATACTTGCAGGTAAAACCTCCATACACAATAAAACATAAAAATATAATAAAGTATTTTAATCAAATGCTTCACATCCTATTGTATTAATTCAGGGTATCTTACAGGAACATCAAAAGATGTCTCCCAAAATGTAAATGTAATGTACTGTAAATTAAGTGAAATGCACCAAGCATTTCATCTGAAATATGAAGAGCTTTATGAAACCACCATTTCCTCTCAAGGTATGGGCCTAAATTATGCACTTTAAAATGTGTTTTACCCAGTTCCTTCACTACTGAGTGTTGGCTGCTTCAAAAAAAAAAAAAAATAGAGGGAAAGTGTCATCAGTGACAATGGAGAAATTCTATAAATACTATGTTGACCAAATAGCATGGCTTATAAGACATAATTCTGTTCTGCTATGGGAAGAAAACATTATAATGTTTTCCTGACATTGTTCTTTACAACCTATAATCCAAGCCACTAGAAAAACATTAACATGCCCAAAATGAGACATCATTTAAATTGTCTTTTGACACCACAAGAAGTTGTCAACACCATGAGAAATAAGGAAATCTGAGAGACTCTCACAAAGCAGAGAAAACAAAAGCAACAGATGACTAGTTGTACAGGTTGTTCTGGATGGGACTCTGAAACAGAAAGAACGCAAATGGAACAGGTAATGGAATCCTAACATGCCAATGCCTGATGCTTAGGTCCTCAGCAGTGGGAGATGTCACAAGAGGGGAAACTGAGTGTTGGCAAGGAACTATGTTTCGAACCTATCTGAAAATTGAAAAGTAACTGAGAATTGAAACTTAAGTTTTAATTTAATTATGTTTTAAGTGTTCCAACAAAAAGAGGCCTCCACTTTTTTTTTCACAAAATGTTATAATCAAGAGGGTACTCTCAGATGTACAGTAAGAAAAAAAGAAAATGTTAATAGGCACAGACACTACAAGCTTTCACTTGGTTTTGTAATTTTAGCTGTCCTAATAGTGTGTGTGTGTGTACTTGTAATGTAGTACCTTCTTCCAGCTAAGGTAAAATCCATACAATTCAAGTTGACAATTCTTTCCAATTGCATACAGCATATACAATAATCATGACAGGGAACATGGCTTCCTATTTTCTTCATGCCCATTACTCCCACTTTCCAAACCCCCCTCCTTCTCCAGCAGTTCTCAGCTGGTAGATTGCAAGCCTTTGCAGGGGGTGGGGGGAGGGTAGGATGGTCACATATCAGATATCCTGCATATCAGACATTTATATTATGATTCATAACAGTAGCAAAACTACAGTTATAAAGCAGCATCGAAAATAATTTCATGGCTGAAGGATCACCGCAACATTAGAAATTGTATTAAAGGGTCGCATTAGGAAGGTTGAGAACCACTGCTCCAGACAATCACTAGTTTTATTCTTACAGTAATTTTCCTTCTTCCTGACTTTGCTTTCCCTGATAGTAACCTTGATTACCATCTCATACAATCTGACCACTGCCTATGCATCTAGGAACAAGTATCACTTAATGATGCATTTCCCTGAATGGATTCAACTAAAGGACAGATCATGACTTAGAGTCCTTTGTCTAATTAATGCATTATAAGTCATTCCAGTCAGCTTGTATGCAGTATATTTACTTTTCTCGTGCTGTTAAATGTATCTAGACTCTTTATCTTATTTATCTTATCTTTCTGTTTTCAATTCACAACCTCAGCTCCAAGCATGGGGTAAGTTGCTGGCCATGTTGCTCCTTTCTACACACAGCAACTATGTAGTATTCATTTGGGATACACAAATAGGATACACAAACAGACCTTACCAAGTAAGCAGATTTGCAAGTCTGGAATCGGTGAATACTGAGAAGCAACCATCTTTTTCTAGAAAGCACAATGAACACACTTCAGTGCTCATGGCACTTAGGTTTTGAATGCAACTACTCTGATGGAAATTACCTCTAAAGATAGTGTTTCTCCTAAATAAAACACCGAATATACTTTTTTTCTTATTGGCATGGTTAGAACAATCAATTAAGCAATACTAAAAAACAAACATTAAACGTTTAGATGTTTAAATGTTTTTACATTTAAAAAGCCCCAGTAGGCAATAATTTTTGAGGTTTCTGTGCATCTGTGCTAATGTAGTTATTCAGTCACTTATACATTAGCTGTGTGTGTGTGTGTGTGTGTGTGTGTGTGTGTGTGTGTGTGTTTATGTGGCTATTAGCAACAATACAACAGAAGGAAATTTGATAGGTTTTGATCTTCTCATTTGCAAAAGGAAAAAATGTTACTTTCTAAGGCACAAGTTTAAAATGTCTTTTTTATAAAGATGGTTCAGCAGTTAAGAGCACTGGCTCCTCTTTCAGAGGTCTTTTTTTTTTTTTTTTTTGGGAGACAGGGTTTCTCTGTGTAGCGTTGGTTGTCCTGGACTCGCTTTGTAATCCCCAGCAGCCACTTGGTGGCTCAAGACCATGTATAAAGGGATCTGATGCCCTCTTCTGGTCTGCAGGTATACATGCAGGTAGAGCAGGGAGGGAGGGAGGGAAAGAAAGAAAGTTTGAATGCGTCTAATTAAAATCCAAGGATATTTTCTAAACAATGCACACATGCTTCAGCAAATAAAGCACCTGTGTACGCCTACTCCCCAAATCCTAGCTATAGGTGAAGCACACATATAAAATTAGTAATATCTCACAACACAGTAAAAATGAAGAAACCTGGAGCTGGAGAGATGGCTCAGAGGTTAAGAGCACTCGCCTGAATTAATTCCTAGCAGCCACTAGCTCACATCTGTAACTCTAATTTCAGAGATTCTGACACTCTTCTGGCCTCTGATGGCACCAGGTAAACATATGGGCAGACAAGGATATAGGCAAATCATCCATACACATAAAATAATAAATTTTAAATTTGCAATATAAATAAACAAAAGTAATTTTCTTCCTTTGTTTTCCCCTTTGTGTGTGCACGCGCGTGCTCCCTGTACATAAAAGTACTATGCCAAATATCCTCAACCACTAAAACAAACAAACCATCCCTATACAAAAAAAATTTTGATTATATTCTTTTTCCCTCTCCAACTCCTCTGATATCCTTCCTATCTCTCTATCTACCAAATTACAAAAGAAAACCAATATGTTTAAAAAAAAATATACCAGAACAAGTGCATGCACATACATAAGGAAGGAAGGAAGGAAGGAAGGAAGGAAGGAAGGAAGGAAGGAAGGGACTCAGTTCTTCATGGAGTTCATGTGGCCTGCCCTGGAATACTTTTCCTTTTCTTAGCAGCTATTAATTGCAAAGAGCTTCCTGCGTGGGGTGGGACTTTGTTTGCTGGGATTCTGCCTGGCTTGAGCCTGTGCAGCTCTCGTGCTGCTGTCAGTCTTATGACTAACAGTCTTGTTGTGTCTGAAAGTGACTGTTTCTTTGGAGTCCTCCACCTCCTCTCACTGGAGGATCCCTGAGCCCTGAGGGGAGGGGTTTCAAAACGAAATCATATTAGGACTGGGTGCTCCAAAGTCTATTGCTGCACAATGTCTAGTTGTGGGTCTGTGTTAATTACCATCTTCTGCAAGAAGAAACTTCTCTGCCTAATTATGATTTTTTTTCATGTGAACTACATTTGTTTTTTAAGTTCAGCTCACATCAGACTTCAGCTATGAGATTTTCTTATTACTTTGTTCTTGAATCTAAGAGTGACCTTTCCCATAATTATTTTTTTTCCTTTGTATGTCCTCAGTATTCTAAAGTTCTTTATGTAAGTTTACAAATTTATATCAAACTGTACTTACAGTATGCTCCCTACCCTCAGCGCCCCCTCAGGATGTAAGCTCCCAGCGACTGCTCTAGCTAGCATGCATGTCTGCCTACTGCCACACTCCCAACACTGACGATCACGGGCTACCCTCTGAAACAGAAAGTCAGCCCCCAATTCAATGCTTCCGTATGTATGTTACCTTTGTCATGTTTCTCCAACAAAAGATGAGTAACTAAGACACATAAAAATGACTTATTCTCTTGCGATTTCCAATGTGTAGAGTTAGTCATCTGAGACTAAGTAGTCTCAGCTCCTGTTCCATTTCTACACTCGTAGTCTGCTCACTGGCCCTCTACCTTGGCTCTGCCTCGAGCATCTTTTCCACTGCTGATGGCAGCAATCTTCACAGCAGCACTGCTCAGCCTGATTTTAAAGAGAATGTTGCTCTTATTTGCTTCAGAATGTTTGCTATTTTCTTGAATCAAAAAGTACAATCCAGTTGATTCCTGGCTCCAGGTGGCTGCAATGGCTGATGCTTCTTTCTGGATTCCAGCTCCCACTTCCGCTGTCATGCCTGGAATCCACCACCACAGGTGCATCAGAGGGCTCAGGGCCTGCCCATCCTGCTGTCCAGCCTCACACCCTGACAAATGGGGCCCCACTCTTACGACATCAATGAGTTCTTGGACTTTTTACCACTCAGTGACTTACCCCTGGGCCAGGGCTTCAGTGCGGCCCTGAAGCAATGCGAATACAGCCACAGGTAGGGCTCCTTAGGCCATGGCCTTGCTCTTAACACAACCCCTCACTGATAGCTGAATGTGACAAGAGTACTTGGAACTGGGAGCAAGGATATGCTTTCTCACCCCACAGATTAAAGAGACTACTTTAGAGCAATTTATATATGTATATTCCACATGCCACCCACTGTAACTACCTGAGTTCAATCTCTAGGACCCATATGGCAGAAGAGAATCAACTTCTATCTAGATTCCTACTGGCTGCCCTCTGGCCTCTACATGTGTGCTGTGGCAAGCACATAAGCAAGCAAGAACACACACAATAAAGAAAAAATTTAAGAGCCTTATAAAGTATACATGTATATTGTTAATATTTATTAAATTCAAATTATATATAAAACATCAAACTATACAGAGGCATTTGATGCATTATAATATATACAATTCAGTTTTAAAACTTACAATTTACAATGATTATGAATATAAAATCTCAAAGCGATTTACTTGGCTGTTCTCGTTCGAAGCCGTCGTTTGAGAATCTGATGGTCACTTTCTTTTCGTTTCTGTTCCATTAATATCTGAAATTAACATTTTCAGTTTTTGAAATAAGGTAAAAATAATGTTTGAGTGATGTGCCTATGTGCTTCATCAACGACTAGAGTAAATACATTAGATTTTCAATTTTCATCTAAACAAATGCATGTAAAAGAAAATAGACTTTGTAAAAGATTCACTCAACATTACCTAATTCAAGAATTCAAAACCCTATCATCTGTACTAAAGCCAAGGCAGATGGAAACTTGATGTATTTACTAAAACATTTGGACACAAAAGCCTCAAACCAATTTTAAGAAGTCACCCTTCACAGCAATAAGGGTCTAATGAAAGTGGAAAGCACACAATGCACTAACTTAGCAAAACCATGTATTACTCTGGTGAAACTTGAAATGTTACTACACGATACATGTATGTGTTCATATTATTGTGGTGTGTATATTTAATTACTGTAAGGCTAATATTCCTGAGGACAAAATTATAACATCTGTCTTAAGAGAGCTAAAGAAAAGAAATTAAAACCATAGAGGTTGGAAAGTAGCAAAACACCCACACACTTTAAAATTAAAAATTGTAAATTTTGTGCCGGGCGTGGTGGTGCATGCCTTTAATCCCAGCACTTGGGAGGCAGAGACAGGCGGATCGCTGTGAGTTCGAGGACAGCCTCATCTACAAAGCGAGTCCAGGACAGCCAAGGCTATACAGAGAAACCCTATCTCGATCTCCCTCCCCCACAAAAATGAATTTCAAATTGTTACAAATACTTCAGGATTAAAAGAAAATGTAGCTTTACACTGATGAAAACTAAAATACTAGCTTACCACTTGGCCAGATACGTTGATGGGAGATGAAATTTGATTTCTGTACAATTTCCGTTTGAGTTTTTTTGCCTGAGACACATTTTCTTTACTTACTTCTACAGTTGAAAACTTTGGGGAACTCATTGTTTCAATTATCTTTTTTGCTGTAAGTAAAAATTTTAATTCTTGTGTTAGTTTTCTAAGGGCAAAGGTCTAAAATGCTTAATGAAGAATACGTACAAATCAAGAAGAAAAACAGTGCACTACATAAATGGTGATAAGATATGACTAGATAATTGGCAAAGAAACATATCCAATAACATTCAAGAGAGAGGGAGAAAAACAAAGCCTCCAGCATCTTTAATGACGCGGAGGTCTACGCAGAGCTGGGTCCATGTGTGCTAAGCATAAAGTAAGGAGGTAAAAGCCAGGCATGACGCATAGGCCTACAATCCTGGCACCTGGGAGAATGAGGGAGGAAGAGCTTGAGTTTCAAGCTAGCTTCCGCTATAAAGAAAGACCTAAAGCACTAAATAAACCAAATAAATGAATAAAGAAATAAGGAGGTAAATCTACTTATGCTTATATATCAACATGCCCGTAACAAACATTCAGTAACAATATAATCACCAACCCTGTATTCGCACATGCATATGCGCGTGCACACAGACACACACACACACCCCAAATTATTAACAGTGGATACATTCTAGGAAGTAGGCTAGAAAATTTTTAACTTCCCTACTGAAATGCTAAAAGCACTGAATCAAGACGGTCTGGCAATCTCTAGTTAGCCTTCACAAAGTACTTTCTGTCTCGATTCAACTATGACTCTAGTCTTTCTTTTCTCCCATCTACCCCACTTTTGGTCTCCAACTTATTGTATTGCTATCACTCAGGTAATCCCACAAAAGCCATTCAACACACTCTCTCCTCACCTGTACATTGTATACTGTTCTAGTAGTCTATATTCTACCACATTAAAACCATTTGTAGTAAAGATGCACGTATGTATGCATGTAGATACACACAGTACTTATTTTTATAAAACATACTATATTAGAAAACATGCCCATATACAGTACCAACAGGAACTACCTCCAATGGGTACATTTCTATGCCCACATTCCATTTCCTTCCTAAAAAGTTTTCCCAAAGTTCCCTCATCATTTTGATTGGCTTCCTCCTTCCTCCAATTCTATACAACCACTTTATTTTATCCCTATGATAGTAAGCTGCCTGCTCTAATTAAATCAGTAACTTAAATGTGAGCCTTTCTATTCCAACGCTAGTGAACATTTAGGAACATTTTTTATCTGATAAGACAATGTCCACATTCTTTAAGCAAGAGACTAAACTGTTTAGTTTATGTGCAACTAGACCTTAGAAAGCACTCTACCTATATTAGGAAAGGCCATTTAACTAGTCCACAAACCTTTTGATTGAAGAATTGTTGGAGAATGTTGCAAGAAGTCTCCAAATTTCTGTAGTGTTCCTTCTCTTTTTTTAGTGGCTATGTTTTCACTAACTGTAGATGCCTGGCTCCTTAAGGAGTATGTTTTCTTAGATGATGGACATAAAGAAACCTAAGAAACAAACATTTTCTGTTACTGATAATGAGAAAGGTTACATGGAAACAGTTATGGCCACTGTTAATTAAAGAAACCTGGTATATTAAGATCAAAGGGCTAAACAGTGGCAGCTAGTGTGAGCAGAAGTGACCATGAAGAAATGCTGCTAATGGGCAAACACTAAAAACTACATCCCAATGTCAATTACATGTGTAGGAAATTACAACTGAGTTGTAATTGGATACAACCACAGCTTTGGAAAACTACTACTCAAAATTTGACATCTTAAATCTAAGCTCCTGCATTATGTAATATAAACTATAGAAACAATCAACTGAAGCAAGGGCAAACCTTTTTGACAGAGGAATTTCTATGCTCTGAAACAGGAAACTTCATATTATTTCTGGGTGTAGAATTCTTCTTATTTTCACATTTCACCACATCCTAGAAATAATGGATTTCAGCACTAGTTACTTTTTCATGCTAATTTCCTTAGACTCAAAAAGAATGTCTGTAAATGCTCCTTTACTAATTAGGAGAGTTCTTAAACAGGGGCAGCTTGTGTTCAAAAATCAATAGCAATGTTGGAAAATGGTTGTTTTTGCTGGAGAGAAAGAAAATATTACTAGCAACGAGAGGGTAGAAGCCCAAAATACAAATCACAAAGCCCTACAAGAAAGAGGCCCCCAGCTTAGACCATGAGTTGTGCTAAAGTGAGAAACCATGGGTTTCAAAGTATGAACTTAGCAACTGGATGGCGTGAGCTCAATGGAGAACCTCCAAAAACTTGCTTCACCTGAATTTCATTTTAAATACTGTGCTGCTCTAAATAACCATTTCCCATCTTCAAAAACATACCTGCCTAAGAGCTCATTGAAATCTGGCAGCATCAAGAGAAAAACAAAACTTCACAAAAGTCAAGTGGAGAAATAGGAAAGGATACAATCCCAGGTCTGGAGAAATGGTAAATCTCAGCAGGTAAGAAAAATGGTTCCAACTGTTCTATTGCTGGTGTGGTGACACAACCCTCCAATTCTAGCACCAACAAAACAGGAGGCAAGCAGATCTGAGAAATAAGGGCCAGCCTGATCTACATAGTGAGTTATAACAGCCAAGGTTATATAGAGAGACCCTGTCTCAAAACAAAAATAAACTACACTGTCTACTTTTCCAAAGGAGCCAGGTTCAATTCCCAGCATCCACATGGTAGCTCATAACTATTCGTAACTGTAGCTCCGCTCCAGGGGATACTAACACCCTCTTCTGGCTTCCATATGGTGCACAAACATATGCAGACAAAACACCCATCCACGTAAAATGAAAATAAATAAATCTTTTTTAAAAGAAAAAGAAAATATTACAATATTTGATTTTTCCTAATGGGCATAGCATCTTACTGCTCATTTTTCCACATAACCTTACATAGAATGAAGCCTCTGGGGGCGGGGGAAGGGGAGTATATTTAATGAATGTAACCATTATAGTCTTTGCTATAAACAAAAATATGAGCATACATGAAGTAAGTAAAACACATGTAGAGAAGCAGAGGAGAGATCACAGCCAAACATCAGAATACAAGTTACAAAGTAGAAGGACGACACAGGGTGATAAGCAGATGAAATGAAAAGTTGGACAGTAGTCACGGGAAGCAAACAGTCAAGGCACCAAGGCTGGACCACGGCATTGGAGTGAAGGTAAAGGTCGCCTGCGAGTATTTATTAGAAGAGACTACACCACTGCTGAACAGATGTTCACCAGGCCAAAACCAGTTACAACAGTGAAGATGTAACAAAATTAGGTAATATTCCACATTTCACTGTTATAAAACTGCAACAAAAAAAAATTTTCTGAGATACAGATGAAGAAGGCATACCAGGAAAAATATATATTTTTTACTTTTTCCTTAATAGTAGAGGGGAAAATGTACTAAGAAAAAGTCAATGTAGCATAGAAGATAATGAAGTTCAAATATTTTAGTCATATTTAAAATGTGTTTACCATTACATTATCCAAAAAAAAGAAAGCAAGCAAGCAAGAAAGAAAGAAAGAAAGAAAGAAAGAAAGAAAGAAAGAAACCTTTAAAAAAAATCTAAGCACTGAGCCTCAAGGCACCCTGTGTGTCCCAGGGAAGCTCTGCACAATAACAGCTGCTTAGGGGCTGTGTCACCTGACAGCCACCCTCAGGAGTATAACTAATATTTTCATTCTTTCACCAACTTGAAAATACATTACTCTTTAAAGAAGTATAAGAAAATTGGAAAAGGCTTTTTTTTTGCCAGACATTTTAAGCTTAAAACATTAACTTTAAAAGTAAATATTATTATTTATTATATATCTCCCACACAAAGAGGAAAAAAGAAGCATTTTATAAAATATTAATACATGGCTTCAGAGAGAACTAAGGAACAAAAGGCTATGTGACTCTTCTGCATATCAATGTGGTAACATGAAGTCTGGCAGTCCTACCATCAAGAAGCAGCATTAAGTTGGGCTTAGTCTACGCCTTTAATCTCAGCACTGGGGAAGCAGAGGCAGGTGGCTCTCTGTGAGTTCGAGGCCAGCCTGGTCTACACAGGGCTACACAGAAAAGCCTGTCTCATAAAAACATAAAAAGGGGGACTAGAAAGATGGCTCAACAGTTAAGAGCACTGACTGCTCTTCCAGAGGTCCTGAGTTCAATTCCCAGCAACCACATGGTGGCTCATAACCATCTATAGTGAGATCTGGTGCCCTCTTCTGGTGTACAGGCATATATGTAGGTAGATAGATGTCTATGTAATAAATTAATTTAAAAAGAAAAAGGAAAAAAGTTGTATTAAAAGCTTTTTACCAACCACTACATGAAAATTCAAATCCTAATACTGGGTGATGGAAAGAAAATTTATTTCCAAAACTTCCCACAATCACAAAGACTTAAAATTTTAGTTAAAGGACAAGCCACTGACAACGCAAACTTGTCACTTCAGTCTCCCTAATTTCCTTATCAGACATTTCCATCCCACTGGAGGTGGGGTAACTAGTTTGGGACATACTAGTATACTAAAAGAGGTGTCTGGTAAAATCCGCCATCATCTCACCTACTACAGACAAAATTAATGAAGAATAAAGTAATATGCAGAGTTCTGAGGACTATGAAGCCCCTGTATCACTCTTAAAGGGGACAAAGCTAGCCCTAAGTTTGAGGTTTGGATCTCTAGAATGAGTTCTTAAGAACAGAAGAGGGCAGCAGATTTGGCTACAGGCTATAACTACAATGCTTGAAGTTTACTCACCAAGGAGCCACTTACCTCCTCCATTTCATTACTCTTCCTCTTCCGTGCCTTGGAGATCTTAAATGTGACTGGTGTGGCACAACCAGGGTGTTTCACTGACATTTTGTTTGGCTGCAAAGGTGTAAACTGAATCTCCAATTCAGGTTTTGGAAAACGAGTACTTTGTCCATTTTCTGTTGACACTTCACAAGAGTCAAGAACTACAGATCCATCCTATAACAATATAAAGATGGGGAGAAAGTGTCATTTATTTTTGTAAACATCACAAAGAATTAATTTTCTCAAATGCTGTTCAAGACAATGACTTGAGAAAGATATAGGACTGTGTTGGAAAACAGCATGGACAGAAGACTTACATATCTACACTTTTCCAAGTTTTACATGGTATATTAAAGTAGGGAAAAATGGGGTCAAGGTACAGACCAAAGACATGGGTTTGTTCCCTAATTCCAACAAATAGTAACTTAAGAATTGGCATTACCTAAATTTTTATGATCCTCAGAGTGATGTATATAAAAGATTACGGGACTTTGCCAGAAAACTCACTAAGACAGGAACTTCCAAAGAAAATATTGGCTTGGTTTGGTTTTACGAAGTGTTTTGCTTGGTTGGTTGGTTAGTTGGTTGGTTTTTCAAGATAGGGTTTCTCTCCGTAGCCTTGCTATCCTAGACTCACACAGATCCACCTGCCTCTGCCTCCCCAATTCCCAAGTGCTCGGATTAAAGGCATGCGCCATCATGCCCGGCAAAAATTTGGCATTTAAACAAGCACCTCAATTATAGTAGATTTAACTCTAGCAACAAATGCTTTGTGCCTTTTTCTATTTAGGAACAAGGTCTTTCATTCTCCTTCCGTTTCATGGTTTTCATGGCTATGAGAGGTTACAGGATGACAGTATGGCTCTCTAAAGCACAACCACAGGAGCACCGTTACTCCCACCCTGCCCTCGTCCCCCTGACATACTTTCAGGTCACTTCCCGTCTTGAAAATGTTCCAAACCCAAAACCAGCCACTTTACTGTGAGACACTCAGGCCATGGCAGAGGTCAAATACACATCTATTCAGCTTCTGTGATAGAAAATGAGTCACTTGGCCTTTCAGCCTCATTGACAATGTCAATGTCACAAAAACAGTAACACATATCAAAGAGAATGCCACATTTGATTTCTCCAAAACCATGAACTAGGCCTAACTGCTGGAATTATTCACAGGAAACTAGAACCGAGAGAATTAGGACAGAGTGTATAAACATATGGTAAAGTGATGTTCCATCACATGTAAGCAGCTGAGCAGGAGGAATGTTAGCATGCTAACGTGTTCTCTAATCCACCACACAACATCCCAGGCAAAACACTATGTGGCCTGCGATACCTCCTTTGCTTCCACTATAGCAACACTGCTTTTTAACAGGACCGTGTCTCGGATCTTCACTAACTCCTTGCAAATGGCAGTCGTGTCTCGTTATGTTTGTGCCTTGACTGCTTAGCTAACTTCCCAATGCTGAGTATGCTCAATGTTTAAAAAGAAATGTAAGAATAATTGATATAGTTCAGGTGGTATAAAATATTACTTCTGTGTTTCATAATACAAACTAAGGAATTCTGTCTTAAACACAAAACCTTAAATCCAACAGAAATGACATAAGTTCATATGGCTACAGAGGTTGGTGGTAGTTATTACAATGGATACAATGTTAAAACAATATACCATAAGAATAAATATTGACCTTTATTTTATCTTTTATGGGATATTTTACTTCTGACCACCAAGCTTATTTTTATTAACATTTTAAAGAGCTTGGTCATCACAGACCTTATAAGATGGGAGAATCACCTTCATGAGTTCTCTGGCTTCCACATGTGCCACGTGGCACACATACTGCCCAACTCAAGAAAGCCTAAGAAACTAAAGTGAAAACAATTAAGTAAATAAAAGACAAATGTAATTTGGGGGTCTAATTTCTCAAGATCTTCTAATTTTTTTCCTTCACATAGATAGTTAATTATGTAGCAAGGTGCCTAAAATACTTGATTGCATTATACTTGCTGATGATTAATAGCAGGTGAAGAGAGTAGAAAATTTGTTGTATTACTGAATACCAACCTCTGCTGTATTCCTAGAAATTTCAAACCTTGTTGACTGAGGTTCAGTTTCAACTCCACCAAGATCAAGCGAATCACTATATTCAGGCTTAGTCTGGTTTTCCTGAAGTGAGATAACATTAAATAAAAGAAGTCACTTTTAACCTGAAAAGCAATACTTAACATAAAATGTTAAAAACTGAAACATGTACAGAGTATTTATTAGAATGCAGACTTCCATAAACCATTTTTCAGTCCTTCAACATTTTCATTTTTAGACTGAGGAAAGGCTGGACAACTTACCAGCCTCTTCTGACTCAGATGCAGATGAAGTCTGAAAGACTGAACACACTTGCCATCTTATTTTTGTTATAATTGTATAGTTAAGTTTGGAAGATTCATTTATAGCTGGGCATAGTGGTGACCAGTTGTAATTAGCACTCAGCAGCAGGCTGCGGCAGGAGGATCATGAGTGCAAGGTTATAGTGAGATCCTGCCTCAAAAAACAAAAGGCAAAAAGCAGAACAGGACTGGTAGGGTGCCTCAGCAGGGAAAAGCTACTGCCTCAGGTCTCACAACCTGAATCCAATCTTTGGAACTCATGGTGGAAAGACCCAAGTCCCAAATGGTTACACAGCGAGTATAAGCATATCTGCATGTCTTCTATTTTCTAAACAGTGACAGACCTACCTATGTTAAATGGAAGTCTCTACTTAGTTGGAACTTGAATCCCAATTTTAGTAAAATAATTTTTAAAAAGCTAGAGGTGGACTACCAGGATGGCTTAGCAAGTAAAAACGCATGCCATCTAGCCATGACAGACTGCCTCTGAGTTGGATCCTGTAGAGGGCAAGGGCCAATTCTCTGTTTATCTTCTGACCTCCAGAAGAATGCAGTGTTCTGCATGTGCACGTGAGAGTGCACACGCGCGCACACACACACACACACTTACTAAGTATGTTAAAAAATGTAAGAAACAAAAAAAATATTTTAAAAAAAGGAAAAAAAGAAAGAAGAAGAAGAAGAAGAAGAAGAAGAAGAAGAAGAAGAAGAAGAAGAAG
Source organism: Acomys minous (assembly GCF_964271855.1). Classification (NCBI taxonomy): domain Eukaryota; kingdom Metazoa; phylum Chordata; class Mammalia; order Rodentia; family Muridae; genus Acomys; species Acomys minous. The sequence continues at coordinate 25,395,152 of NC_140484.1, forward strand.
AAGAAGCAGCAGCCTAGATGCTGCTTAGTAATCCAGCCACAGTCTAAAGAATGGGCTGGTATTGATCTTACAATCCTTCCACCTCAGAAATACTGAAGACTGTAGGTATGTACTGCTGTGCCTGACTAGAGCAGCTGCTTTTGTTTTGCAGAACTATGGACTAAGTTCAGAACTTTGCACATACCAGCCAAGCCTTCCAACACTGAGCTACTCAATCCCCAGCCTTAGAGCAACCAACTTTAAGCAAATTAATTCATTATGAAATTTGTAGCTTCAAATATATCTGACTTTTTATAAGACTATATGACCCTAAAAGACAAGCTCTGCCCTTAGGATTTCCAACACAGTTATAAAAGTATCTGCTTTACCAACTCATGATGCCTCTCCACCACCATGCTTACTTTAAAAATATTTTATATCTTCACACACTAAAATTAAGGGTAGGCTAAAATAGGTGTGCTAGCAGTGCATGCCTTTAAGTCCAGCAGAGGAAGGTATATCTCTACAAGTTCCAGAATAGCTAGACCTAAATTTTAGGGACTACCTTAATTTTATTATACTCAATTAATCAAGTCTCACCAAAACTTTGTGGGGAATCACTTTCCTATAATTTCAAGAAAGATTAAGATAATCCTAAATCAATTACTTTAATCTGGGAAGTATGAACAAAATATTAAGAGAAAGTGTTATGTTTTAGCCATTGAGGAATCAATTACAACAATAATTACTGAAAATTCAAAAACCATGAAAAGTATCCAAAATGCTCAAGCATTTGGCTCCTTTCTGATATACTGTATAAATACAGTTGGGAAGTAATTTTGAAGAAGTCTTATGTTCAACAAGAAGCGACAGGGAAGCGCGACTAAGAAGAGTCTACTGACCGCCCCCACACGCTCTGCGGCAGCCCTTCTCAGGTGCTGGATCTCCTCGTCCTTGTGCTTGCTGCTGCAGAACAGCGCCTTCATCTGAGCCTCTAGAGCTGCCACCAGCTCGTCTCGCTCTTCCCTCCACTTTTGAAGGTCACCATTTTTCTCTGCCAGCTGTGCTGTCAGTGTTTCCTAGTCAACAAACACAAAAGACACTAAAGTATAATAACATAAGCATACAAATGCCAAAATAGAACTCATCACCTTATTTCCCAACTTAATTAATTTAATAATTTAAAATAAATCTTTTTTTCTTTTTTTTTTTTGGGGGGGGGGCAGGGTTTCTCTATGTAGCCTTGGCTGTCCTAGACTCACTTTGTAGACCAGGCTGGCCTCGAACTGACAGCGATCCACCTGCCTCTGCCTCCCAAGTGCTGGGAACATAAATCTTTATAATGAATCTAAGAATATTTTAAAAATTTTATTGAATATAACACAGTGACTATAATATATAATATACTATGCATTCATGTGTGGAGAAAATGCTTACAGAATCCAAAATACCATTTTATCTATTAAATACAAATGCCAGGAGTGGTGGCCCACATTTTTAATCCTAAGACTCAAGAGGCAGAAGCAGGCTGATTTCCTTGAGTCCCAGGCCACCCAGGTCTACATAATGAGTTCCCAGGCTAGGGAAGGCTACATAGTGAGACCCTGACTCAAAATAAATTCATCCTTATTACACCTTCAAAAGAATCAGGTTACTGGTAATATCTTTCAATAAATAATTATATAGTATTTTATAATATTATTTCCAAGAATAGTTGAATAAAAAATACAATTACAATAAAACAAATGACACACCTCATACTTACTAAAAATAGGAAAATGAAATAAGAAGCCGAAGAGATAGCTCAGAACTTAAGGCTGCTTTTCTAGAGAACTGGGTTTAACTTCCAGCACTCACAGAGTAACTCTAGTTCCAGGGATGCAACATATTCTCTGGTCTCTGAAGACACCAGGCACACACACAGTATACAGTCAAACATGTCGAACACCAATACTCATAAAATAAAAATAACAAAAATATTAATTAAAAGAAAAAAGAACATTTAAAAGATTCATTTGTACTAGTTTCAAACAAGTGAAATAGTGTGTCATGTTAAAGACAACATATAGAAAATTTAAATCTAGAAAGTGCAAGCATCTCCCAGGAATAACCTGGAGAGATTTGGTGTGGCTATCATTAAGAGGTAAGAAAACACTAAAGTTCCTAGTTTTAATTGCAGAGGAAAGGTAGGAATCTCTGCAGAACAAAATAACAAAGTCCAGAGCTACTGCAAGGTCTTTCTTCCCAATGAGAGGGAATGCAGGCAGAGGGCCAGAGTCACAACTTAAACTAGCCTCAGAAAACTCTGCACTGCACTATAAAGAAGAGAAAAAGGAGTCAAAAGTCCTGTGAAGTACATCAATGGCATCAGCAGAGGGAGGACAGAGTGGCAGGCCTTTATTCTTGGCACACCACCAGGGCAGTAACAAAAAAGCAGTTCAAATGCCCTGTGTAGTCAGTCCACAGCTTGGCCACTCTAGGCCCTTAATAAACTATACGCTGAGAACTAGAGCCAGTGTCAATAACTACACACTAAAACATGGCCTATAGGACACCTTTAGCAAGAAGGGAAAAAACTCTGAATCAGAAAAACACAATGCAGAAATTTAGTCTGAACCATCATCTGCAGTGGGATACGGATGGGGTTGGGAGCTCTAACCATCAAGGACCATTCAAGGGTGTAACCAGTATCAACCAAAGATACCAGTGAAGGAATTATCCAGAGGTATGAGATTAGGAACTTGGCCAATGAGAGATCACCCAGGGCATGAACAGATCTGCCACACAGCCTGTGAAAGACAGGTCAACAGTAAAATACGAATTAAAACTACTTTGAAATTAAAACTACTTTGAAATTTTATATTATCCTAGGTCAGAATGGCATCAGTAAGATCCAGCACAAAAAATGAATGAATGAATGAATGAAAAAAATCTCAAAACTCAATGATACACCTTGAGGTCTTAGAATAGCTAAGGTCATGAGATGTCTCAGTAGGTCTGCCAACGCCAAGCCTGATGAACCTAGTTCAGACTACAGAATCCATATCATAGAAGTAGAGAGCTGGTGCCCTCAAGATGTCCTCTGACACATGAGCTGCGGCATGTGCATATATGCACGTCTACATACGCACGTAGATTAAATAAATAAAATGTAATTTAAAAATAAATCGTTTGATTTTTGGAAAGAGGTGGAGAGGAGAGAAAGACAAAGGAGTGGGTGAAGAAGAAAGGTGAGAAGGAGTACAAAAATCCAACCTGAGTGGACAATATAAACAAACCTTTAGCGGACTAACCAAATTTGAGGGGAAAACCACAAACTTGAGAAAACTTTAAGATAAAAAAGTAGATAATACAGTAGATACCTTGAAAAACTATTTTCTAAATTGAAAGATTTAGACATTTCTAGACAAACAGGAAGAAAATATAAACAATTTAAATAAAATAAATATTAAAACTATATAAAATAGCAAGAAAAGTTAAGCAGCAATAAAAAGTTCCCAACTAAAAAAATCCGAAGCCCAGATGGATTCACAGCTGAGTTCCACCAGACCTTTAAATTAGAGCTCACTAAAAGCTGTGGTTAAGACACTTGCTGACCTTACAGAGGCCCAGATTCATTCCCAGGAACACACAGCAGCTCATTAGTGTCTCTAACTGAGTTCTAGGCCATCAGTTGCCCTCTTCTGACTCCACAGGTACCAGACACATGTGGTACAAATAAAGACACGCCGGCAAAAGACACACATAAAACAAAAACAAAAAAAATTTTGTTAAATAACATGTATGTATGTGCACATGAGTACAGGAATCTGAGGAGGCTGGAAGTTAAAGGCATCAGATACCCCTGGAACTAGAGTTACCCGAGGGGGAAGGAGGGTGTGTGTGTGGGGGGGGGGTTGAGATGTCATGTGGATTCTGGGACTTGAACACACATCCTCTGCGAGAGTAGTATGTGATCTAACCACTAAGCTATCTCTCCAGTCCTCATAAATATAGAAAAAAAAAAGGCATACAGAGAGATAGGCATATAGGCAAATAAGTGAAGTGCATGTGTGTGCCAGTGCTCCTTAAACTCATTTTACAAAGCCAGTATTAGACTCATATGCAATGGAAGATTTGTTTGTTTGTAAACTCAGTTATGTTATATAAATGTTTTTGTTTTAATCCCAACTGTGGGATTTCAGTTTGGGGTTTTAGTATGTCCATAGCTGATAATTGTTTCACATGAGGGGTGGACTTTGCCAGCTAGTAACAGCCTGCCTTGCACAGCACAGAGAGGGGTGTGGTCTAGGACTCTGAGGGAGACAAATAGGAGAGCCCAGAGAGAGAAAGCTTGCCATGAGGTAGTGGTGTGTGGCATGTAGCAATTTGTAGAGACCAGAGATGGACTGAGCAGCAAACAGAGGAATGTTCCAATGCTTTAGTTCAGAGGAGACTGCTTGCTGTGTTTGCTGTTGACAGAGATTGGTGTTGCCCCAAAAGAACCCATTGGTCCTAAACAGCCAGGAGAATAAAGGGGTCTGCACCCTCTGTCTCCACTAACATTCTTTCTCATACCCAAGGTTAAAGGGTGGTGGAAGGGAGGTAGAGGCTTCAATATCTCAACCAAAGTAGAGTTTAAATATAAGCATCAAAACTCATACCAAAGCCAAACAAGGTCATGAAAGAAAAAAATTATAGAACAATCTCCACGGTGATCATGGATGCAGAATTTTGAAGAAAATTATTTAAAATCCAAACTCTACTAGACCACAAAAAGATTGCTCATCATTATCAAATAGGACCAATTTCAGGGATATAAGAGTAGGCCATCACATGAAAATCAACAAATGTAATAAATAACTCTAACAGACTCAAGGGCAAGAGATCATATGACTATCTTAAGAGATCCATTAAAGATCTCTGACAAAGCCCAAACCCTTGATGAGAAAAGCCAGGAATTAAAAGATCATACCTCAACATAACAAGTCACATGATAAACCTATAGCTAACTATACTAACTGGGGACAAATACAAAACATTTTTATATAGCAAAGAGACAATGATGTACACTTTTACTACTCTTATTTAATAAGACCAGCCATCTTAGTGTAATAAGCCAAGAGAAATAAAAATAGAAAAATAGAAAAGAAGTCAAACTATTCTTATTAGCAAACAATATGATTCTATACATAAAAATTATACAGTAAAGTCTTAGAACTGATGTACATCTTGAGCGAAATAGCAGCAGACAAAACGAACAAATATCAGTAGGTTTGCCTATACTAGTGATTAACATACTGAAAAGGGACACTAGAAAAACAATTCCATTTTCAATGACTTTAAAGAAAATAAAATACCTAAAAATAAACCTGGCCAAGGAAGTGAAAGCCCTCTGAAATAAAAAAAATTTAAAACACCAAAGAAAAAAATTGAAGAAGACACTAGAACACAAAAAGACCTACATATTCAAGTATCAGCAGAATATAGTAAAATGCCCACATGACCAAAAATAATCCACAGTGTCAATCCAACTTCCACCAAATTCCAAGGACACACTTCACAAATAGAAGGAAAAAAAATCAATTGTAAAATTCACAAAGAACTACGGAAGTTCCCAGATAACCAAAGCAGTTCTGAGCAAAGGGAACAGTACTGGGGACTTCGCAATCTCATCATACTACATAGCCACATGACATATGACAAAAACATGATACTAGCATAGCAAAACACATGTATTTACACAGGGAATAAAAAAAAGAGGACACAGACTTAAACTCGCACAGCTACAAACACCTTATTTTTGACAAAAACACCAAAACACAATGGGCAAACACAGTCACCTTAGCACTCAGTGATAGGAAACCTGGATACCTAAATGCAGAATAAAAATGCGATGACTCTCTCACTCTGCACAAAAATAAGTTCAAAGTGAATCAAAAGGCCTGAAGCCTGGAAACTGTTAGGAAGAAAATTCTAAAATATAAGCATTGGCAAAGTCTGTCTCCATTAGCTCAGAAATGATCAAGTAAAAAGAAAGCATAGAGAATCTTTGCTAGCTATACATCTGACAAGAAGATTACTATCTATACATACAGAACTCAAAATAGTAAACAAACAAACAAATCAAACAGATCAAACAAATCCCATTTAGGCTCATGAAACACACAGTTCACTGATGATGAAGTACAAGTGGCCAGGAGACATGAAAATTGTTAAGCATCCTTAACTATCAGAGAAATACAATCAGGCATTTTCCAAGTGGCTAAATGAAGCGAGAAAAGCTAAGAAAACACAAGAATAAATGTCAGGATCAAATGAGGGGGGTGTGTCTTACAAAAAAAAAACAACCTACTTCCAAGAAGAATTAGAGTAACTTTAACAAACCAAGGGGAAAAGGCAGAACAGAGTGTACCTAAGAAGCATTGCTACCAACCAGTTCATTCTGCAGTTTCTCCCGGTCTTCAGCATATTTTTTCATTTCTCTATTTCGTAAATTCTCAGCTTCTTTTGCTTGAGTGGTAAGGATGACCTTTTCTTCTAACCACTTCTTTCTATCAGCTTTATATTTCTCTTCAGATTCCTGAGTAAAGATAATAAAAGTTATTTTCACATGGCTAAGCAGTAAGTTTCAGTAATATCTGCATGCAACCCATCTATTTTCACGTTTTTAAAAACATCAAACAATTTTTTTGTTAAATAACAATACAGATTTCTGATTTTAAACAGAAATAACTGGCTTGCTTTCGTTTATAAACATATAGCTCTATAAAGTTCCTTTACCAACGAGCTAAAGACAAACTACTGACATTTCTGTAAGTTACAGTGACTCAAATATTTCGTAAATGCCCCCAGGGATGCTTGGTCTGTTATGGTCACTTCAAATTGTATAACTCCAAAAAAAAAAAAAGAAAAATAGAAACAGAGAATGGCAAATATCTTGTATAATTTACTAAAGGAATATTCAGAATAGATGGTCAGTCAGAAAAAAAAGATTAAGTGATTTTCAAGCTGAATTCCATAGACGTTTGTGTTCACAGCAATCTAATTTCAGACACTGAAAATCCAAAGAAAACTCTAGAAACAAAATCAATCCATATCAGAGTTACAAAAATTTGCAAGCTACAGTACATTATCTCAGAAAAATGCAAACACATAATCTTTGTTTGTTTGGTTTGGTTTGGTTTGGTTTTTTGAGACAGGGTTTCTCTGTGTAGGCTTTGCTTTCCTGGACTTACTTAGTAGACCAGATTGGCCTAGAACTCACAGAGATCTGCCTCCCTGAGTGCTGGGATTACAGGTGTGCACCACCACACCTGGCTTTCATAAGCAATCTTAATATGCCTGTTGGTCAAAAGAAATGGATAATTCGTTCCAGATGTTTTTGGATTTTCACAGTGGAAAGGATACACTCTAAAATAAATAATCATTAGAAAGAAAAAGTAATTTTTTCTCTTCTTTTTACTAAGTACCTAAAGGCCTACACCTTTTGTTACAGCACTTATGAGGCAGAGGCACACAGTGAGGTCCTGTTACAAAAACAACCAACACCCTAAGAACTAAGCATGGGGGCATGCTCTCATTATCGAAGCATTCTGGAGGTAAAGGCAGGAGAGGAGGATCAAAGTTAAGGTCATCTTCAAATATATATATCGAGTTTCAGAATGGACGATGGCCTCTAGAAGTTACTAAATCCCATGGAAAAAGTATTTATTCCCCCAAATACTGTATTCTACATAGTCCACATACAGTACATTAAACCTGAGCATGAATATAAACAAAATAGATTTCTTTTAAGTAGCATATTTTTTATGTTTCAGTGTTTAGATATATAACACTATTCCAATTTGATAATCAAAGTAAGTCTCCCAATGGCTGTCTTCTCCAGAGAAATATTTGCTAAGTGAGAAATGAAGTAGAAAAAAATATATTCAAAGACAGCAAAAGCAGTGACTTAAAAACTATATATACAAAGTCAGGGAATGGAGATAGAATTACCCAGAAGCTATGAACCAACAGACCTGGAAGATGCTGCTTAGTAGCAGAAACAAGAGACTGTCTCAAGTATCCTGAAAGCTGTCCTCTGACTTCTACATGCTATGGCACACAAGCACACAGGTGCATGCACACATACATACACACACACATCAG